>NC_056726.1:1729095977-1729100977 GCF_019279795.1 Protopterus annectens | reverse complement strand
GGACAGAACCCACATGGTTAGAATTGCTGGAGCCATGTCAGACTCCAAACCAGTTACAAGTGGTGTCCCACAAGGCTCAGTCCTGGGACCTCTCTTGTTCGGTATATATTTCTGGAGGTACAGGCCAACATCGGAAGGACTGTGGCTGACCAAGTTCGCAAATGACTGCAAACTGGGCGCCATAATCGACTCTCCAGCCGACACAAGCATCCTCCAAAAGGGCCTCATAAAAACAGACAACTGGTGCCAGAGCCATGGCCTCAAACTAAATGCCAAAAAGTGTACAGTCATCCCCTTTGGCAAAAACAAAGTGCCCACAAATTACCACATAGGTGGTAATCCATTAAGTACAGAAGAAGCAATTAGGGACCTGGGGACCCAAGTTGATAGTAATCTCTCATTTGACAAACCACGTGGCCAAAGTGGTTAGAAAAACATTTTATATAGCCCACCTAATCATGAAAGGATTCACATCTAGATCAGGGACGCCGTGCCTCTTTACTCATCCCTCATCAGGCCCATAATTGAGTACAATGCCCCTTTTGGGATGTACCTTACCAGACACCTGCAGCAACTGGAAAGACCCCAAAAGTACCTCACCAAGAGGATCAAAGGGCTCAAAAAGATGCCATATGCTGCCCGGTTAAAGAAACTCCAGCTCTACTCAGTGGCATACCGCCTGTTCAGAGGCGATCTGTGCCTGACGTATAAAGCCATGTCCAACCCGGAATTAATGGACATGCTGCACCTCAGAAAATCCAAATCCCATCGAGCTACGCGCTCGAGAGACTTGAGCCTCAGCACTGAAATAAATAGGACATGCTGGAGAGACAGATTCATAACCCACAGGCTCCCTTCACTCTGGAATAAAATCCCAGTCCAGGTTAGGCAGAGTCCCTCATTGACTCTCTTCAAGAGGAATCTTGATGAGTGGATGGGAGATCGTAGGTTTACCCCGGGTATCACTTCTGTGTCACTGTTAGACAGAGGCACAGTATACTAACCTCGAAAAAGGGCATAACAATTTTTTGGTGATTGTGAAACATTATTGGAGCTAAAAGAACTTAGATGGCAATTACTGCTGAACTCAGAAACATTTCCAGGTCTGAATGACTCTTTAAATATAAAATGTGCTTTACGCTGGGCAAACAAATGATTCATCTGAATGGTGGAAGTAGTAGTCACTGTGAGTATTATTCGCAATTCTCTACTGTATGAATATGTATTTGCTTTAACAGGGTATTGGCTTGCATGGAGCTTAGACATGACATCATTGGTTTAAACATTATTGGGTCTTATTCATTACATACAGCTTTCTACAGGCTATTCAACAAAAGTTAGTATACCATTGGTTGTTTTATTCTGTTTAAGTAGTAATTGTTTAGTTAATGAGAATGACATTGTGACTAATTTAAATTATTTCTGTGAGCACTCTATTTATACTGAATGTATTAAACAAGTAGTATGAGTTCTGAAGAAGTTCCTGACAGCATTAAAGGAATGAAAGCGCTAAACCACAGTCCGGTCTCGGTGTTTTATTTTTTATGTTAGTAGTTTATAATAGTTTTTATTAGAGCAAAAAGTTTTAATTTACAATGTACAATAATTACTTTGGTTGCTTTTAGTTTTTCGTTTTTCTTTTTGATAAGTTACAAAATACCGTCCAAAAATGGAGGAGATGCCGATGACTGGTCCAGGCTCGAGTAGCCAAATTGCTCACGAAAACCATAGGATGCCACAGGAATTTAATGCTTTAATTAATGAGTACAATGATACTATGCAGAGAGCGAGAAGCATCTTAGGGAGATGCCAAACACTGCATAATAACATGAGGGGTAACACAGATTTGCAACGCCCTGAAGAGGGGAGCAACACAGGAAATTTAACAGGTGACGAACGCACAGACACCTCAGTACTACAACCAACCAATACATCGGTAGATGATGCTATATTAATACAAGTAGCGTAAGCTGCTAGC
Organism: Protopterus annectens; assembly: GCF_019279795.1. Classification (NCBI taxonomy): domain Eukaryota; kingdom Metazoa; phylum Chordata; order Ceratodontiformes; family Protopteridae; genus Protopterus; species Protopterus annectens. Next base: position 1,729,098,999 of record NC_056726.1, on the reverse strand, counting down.
GAAAATGAGCGAAGAGCACGCGTGATACAGGACATTTCCGATGAAGAAACACCTTCAACGCCAGCAGGAATTAGAGCTACTAATGTACCAATTCACAATGATGAAGTACAACCAACGCCAGCAATAATAAGAGACACAAATGTACCAACTTCCGTAAATCAAACACATGGCAGTAATGACATTCTTGGTCATGGTCAAGCAACTGCCCAGCAGCACATAACCCCAAATGGAAATTTTATTCTACAGTTTCTCAGATCCAACGAAGCCAACAACCCCTTTTTACAAAATAATAGTGCACAAGCACATCAGGTACAAGAGGAAAATATACAGCAGGTAAACCGCAATAATTTACATTGTAAGAATCTTATATTTGATCTTGAATGGATGTTGGTACTATACAAAAATGTGGAATATGACAATTTGTTTTTATTATCATACGTCCATTACAATATTGTTCCACAAGGTCTGCGGGCTTATAAATTTCCAACGGGCACTAAGAAATTCTCAGCTATTTGCAGATCTAGTTAAGATTTGCAATGACACAGGGATGGTGGCTTTCAAAAGACTGATACTGCATAACCAAGGCAGGTTAACAAGCATTAAAAGGGACATTGAACAGTTACATTTGAACATTCTTAATCACCCGGATTGTGAAACATTTAGGCATTTACTGGATAGTGTGTCTCCTAAAATAACGAGGCATGTAGCCACATTGATACATAGGAAGAGACAAAAGCTACAAAGAGATCTGCAACAGTATCAAAACCACTCTGCATATAGACTTAATTATGAAAGATTTCCTCGCACAGGGACATATGTGAACCAACAGGCTCAACAGGTGCAGAGACAAGCTACACCACCACCACCCCCCCCCCTCCACCAGGACACCACAGAGGTCAACATTCTAATATTAATGATCAACCACCACCCCCTCTGATGTTGCTGAATCCCCAGCATATAGCTGTGAATAATGTACACTCCCCGCCCACAGGATTAAGACCTCAGAATTTCTCACCTAACCTGAATGCGGATAATATGCAAGAGTCTTTTTTATTACCACAGCCACTGGTCAACCCAGACATAGTGGCAACAACACCAGCAGGTGTGAGAGGCGGGGGGAGAGGCAGGAGAGGGGGTTGGAGAGGGAACCAGAACAGATTCAACTTCGGGGTACGGACAATGATGACGAGGAGCACGACGAGAACAGCTTACTAAGGACAAGGGAACACTTTCTTTCAAATGCAGTTTTTAACCTAACAAAAATTTGTCAGAAGAACAAATACAGCTTCTTAATAGAGGATTTACGTTCATTCCAACACAAAGAGCAAAAATCACAGACACACTGTTGGAATTAAGGCTTTATTTACGGAAACTGAATCTAAAAATATTTTTTGATAACAGACAGGAAAATATGCCTGCAACAAACACCACAAGTTTAGATGATACCATGAACAGTACTAGTAGTCTACAAACACGAACCCTTAGACATGCCAGCCTATTTAACCCACTAATGAACACTACACTTGCCACCTTTCAAAATGTATGTGAGTTTGAGCTAAGACATTTATTAAGTCAACCCAGCAACAATAAATGGTATAACATCACAGCAGCTGAGCAACAGGCCCTTAAGGAATTGTGTCAAGACAAAAATGTGAGACTAATGAAAGCTGATAAAGGGACAGGTTTAGTTCTAATGGACACAACGGAGTATGTCTCGAAGATAGATAATATGTTATTGGATAATGCCTTTTACAAAAAAACAAACATTAATGAAGTCAATAAACATTTCTCCAAAGTGGATAAGCTGCTGAAAATGCTAAAAAGGGAACAACAGATTTCAATGGAAGAATACATGTTCCTTTCTGTCAGCAATCCATGCCTAGGTAAGATGTTTGGCATACCCAAAATCCATAAAAATGCTGTAAACCCTCCCTTTAGATTAATTATTTCGAATAAGCGAACCAAGACTGAGAACATTTCTGAATACCTAGACAGTGTTTTTAACCCTACAGTGCAAGCAACAAAGTTCTACATTAAGGACTCTTGGGACTTTTTAAATGAACTACACAAGTGCACGAAAGATTTATCCAACTGTATTTTGGTAACGCTAGACATAGTAGCGTTATACATAAATATTCCACATCTAGAAGGTCTCCAGGCTATCGAGTTATTTCTTAATAAACACGTAGGACTAGAAACGCAAAGAATAGAAATGCTGATAGCCCTCACCACTGTTGTGTTAACAAACAATTTCTTTCATTTTCATAACCAGATTTACCAACAGATTAAAGGTGTTGCTATGGGGTCAAAAATGGCCCCAGCGTTTGCGAATTTAGTACTAAGTACATGGGAAGCTGAAACACTTAATAATCTACCCCAGTTTAACAAAGTGCACCTTTACAAACGCTATATAGATGATATTTTTTTTCTGTGGGAAGGACCAAGAAGTGAGCTGGATGCCTTTTTACAAGAACTGTCTAACAGCTTACCTTACTTAGATTTTGTGACCTCAGGCTGCGGAGATAGAATTACCTTTTTGGATACTGAAATATCCATTACCAATGACAATCATACATTCAACTCGAATGTGTACCGAAAAGATACATACAGAAATAATTTCCTGGATTTCCGAAGCCAACACCCATTTTTTATGAAACGTAATGTTTTACGAGGACAATTCATTCGCTTGTCCAGAATCATATCAAATGACAACACCTTCTTGCAAGAATGTAGATTTTTATCATGTTTGTTTGAAAAGAAGCATTACCCAGCACAGTTAATTTACGAAGTTTTCACTGAGGTAGCAGCACAAAGGCATAGCAGGCATAAACCAATCATTTTACATGGCTTCATTTCCAATAACACACAAAGCACCTCGGAAGCAACAGACAGAAGCTGCAGCTATCCACTTCCCATCAGCAGGGATATGCGTTCCATACGGCATATCCTAGAGAAAAACTGGAACATTATAGGAGCTAACATGAACCTTAGCAACATATTAGGACAGCATCCTAAATTTTCA